>NW_027070095.1:369058-402433 GCF_002906115.3 Quercus suber
TTTTTTTTTTTTTTTAAATAGACAATACTTGAAATAATAGTTACTTTTTATATATTAAACCTCAATACATAATATTTATATTCTCACGCATCACATAGGTTTGTAGCTAGTTTGCTTTAATAACTATTGTATCTTAAGCATGGCTCATAGGCTAGAATTCTAGTTGTAATAGTATACTCTATGACGTCTCATGTCAGTGATTGGAATCTCATCTCCCCTTCCCCAGTATATGCCTATCTACTGCCTCGAATTAATGGATATAGGTTATAACCTACTCAAAGAAGTGTAACAATACTTTGTTATAAATTTTGGGGTTAATTTCATTAAAATGAATTTCTCATAAGATTATAGTCTAGCTAACGCTTAAAACCTCAAAATGTCGTTCAGATTTGATAATACACATTACTCAAATTTCAACATGTTATTTTGCTTTGTTAAGTGTGCTAACTTTGACCAAAGTGTATGATCAAATCTAAATGATTTTAGTTTCAACCTATTTGCTAATTAGACTTTTCTTTACACGATTGTGTATGTGTGTGTGATTTACACATTCAGGTTTTTGCCACCACTAAGTAATTCACTAAGTGGGTGGAAGTAATTCCACTTAAGAAAAGCAATGGGAATAGTTGTAGCCAAACTCATCAAGAAGCATACCATTTGTTGCATTGACATCTCGCTCATAAACGACAACAATACATCTCGCTTATACCAATTTTCAGAGGCAAGCCCTATGAAACATTAGGAAGCTGACGAACTATCATATTATCCAAGCATGGTAGGACCCATACATGAAAAAGTGCAATGCCTTCAATAAGGTAGGGAAAGCCAATGCTTTCTCCTAATTAAAAAACCATGCAAAGCAGCAAGAAAGCCAACAAATTACTCTTATGGCAAAACCTTTACATGTGAGGGTGAAAATTCTCTCAATAAGGTAGGGAAAGCCAATCAAATACTTTCTCAATGGTAAGCCCTTCAAATGGTTAGGAAGTTAGAAAGACTTTTTCATTATGGCGATTCCCCTACTTGCGAAGGCACAACTAGCCCTCAATAAGGTAGGAAAGCCAATACGTCCTCAAAGGTAAGCCTTACCGAATGATTAGGAAGCTGACAAGATGTCATATTATTCATACATGGCAAGACCCCTACTTGAGAGGGTGCAATGCCCTCAACAAGGTAGGGAAAGCCAAAATTTTCTTATAGTTCAAGCGCTATGATTCACTACATGAAAAGACATAAACATCCCTCAAGAATATGGGAAAGTCGCCACAACAAATCACTACCTCATTGCCATATGGTAATTCGCTGTATGCAAGGATAAAACTCAAGAAAATAGCAAACTTGTCATTCTGTAAGTTAGTATAGGCAAGAGCGTGATATCTTCACAAAATAACAGCAATACAAGCTTTATACATGCTTTATTCAAGCCATTGCCAGTGAAAACGCAATTAGCCTCTAGGAAATGGTGACAAACAAGTGCACCAAGACCTGTAATGCGCGAAAACGCAGCTTATAAGTGGGGGCTTCATTCATTATATATGTAATTGCGGAGAAAATTGTGTGAAAATCACATAATGGGTTTAGTGAATACATTTGTTTTTAGAAAATTAAGAATTAAAATAAAAATTAGACATCATTTAGGCCTAAATAGTTGAGAATTTTTTGTTTTAGGTACCCAGAAAATGTAAAGACAGAAAAAAAAAATTGAGTTATTTTTTATTTTTTATTTATTTTTTATTTTAATTATTTGAATGTTTTTAGGCTATTTATTTGATGTGGAATAGAATATTTAAATCCATGTGTCGTGATTTAATTGGATCAATTAGCAAAAGATTAATGGAGGTATTCTAATTAAAACAACCCCTAACATTAAGGAGAGTGAATCAAAATTTTGAAACTTTAGTGGACAAAATACTTTAGAGGGGTGTTTTGCACTTTAGGGAAAAGTCACTAGTTAATCTTTTTGTTGTGAGGGATATGGGAGGGGGATCTAGATCCTCTCCATTTCCCTTTGAAATGGAGAGTATTCATTTTACGAACAAGATCAATTTGAAATGAATCTAAAGGTGAAGGCTATGCCATCTCATTTAAAAGTATATATATCTCAACCCAACAACTTCACTCTAGCTAACTTTATCCGTGGTAAGTAAACTAATGTTTTTAAAAAATAAATTCATAAACTGTGTTAACTTTGCTGCAATAAAATTTGATATCTCTGTCTCATTGGGCTCCTTGCTTCTTTCCGTTGTGCAGTCTGTAATAGGTGGAGGTGATGATTGCTGATTGGTTGAGGCTAGTGGTCACGGTGGTAGGCTATTGATGATGGTCAGCCTGCGGCCTTGGTTTGAAGCTTAGCGTATGTGTTTGGTTCCTAGAAAATGGGTTCATCTTAAGTTTTAGGGGAAAAACTAGGTTTGACTACATATATGGTGGTTTTTCTTTTTTTGGTTCCTCTACCCTCCTAAGTTTATAATCTTTTGATTTTTGAAATTACAAGAAACAAGGAATTGCTTTCTGGTACTAATAAACCACTATGTGATATGAAGAGGCATTTTGGTAATTTTCTTTTAAAGAATTCTTAGGGGCTTCACGGTTGCTCTCAGAATTGAGAACCCATTAAAGAATTTCCATTCATTATAGGAAAAGAACGAGTCTTTGGATCATTGTTGATATCTAATAGTAGGAGCACAAACAAAATAATTCAAGGCCCTTTTCCCAATCCATTGTTATTCATATTGACAACTTTCAACACACATTGCCCAAAGCAATAGTAGAATCAAATCCATGAAATGAATGTATGTCTAACTCTCTCACCGTCTTCCATTCATTGATAGTGCAACATTAAGACATGATGTGGGCAAGTGCGTATGCATGTGTCTTATGATGATTTAAAACCATGGTAGAATATGGCTTTACATTGTGCACCAAATATTCTCTCTACTTATATATCCAAAACAAAAACTATCCAACCAAATTACCCAAACCAAAATCATATTTAATCCCCTAATAAAAAATAAAAAATTACCTTTAGCAACTTGATGGTGGTGGGCGGCCAGTATGATGAAGGTGGTAGCCCTTTAGATTCCTCTTTCTCTCTCTTACAAATGCTTTATCAATCTTAGGTTTATTATTTTGGTAATAGTGAAATAGTACGTTTCATTAAACAATCCACAACATTTTCATGTCTCTCTATCTCTCCCTAGGGTCTTATCCAGTTAGTTATTACTATTAGTCATTAATTATTATTATTTTTGCTTTTGTTTTTAATACTAAAACCGTGGGTATGCTAAAAGACATCAAAGAGAGAGAAATGTGTGGTGTAAGTTTAGACAATTAATGAGATAATAGTAAAAATAAGTTAATGTAAACTTTTTAGTAACAGTAAAAATAACTTAATAAAAAGAGGTAAAAAAAAAAAATTAGATGCAAAATTAGAGTGCCATATAGGAGGACCTCATGCACTCTCACATGAGGTCCTCCTAATAAATTTATGTGGCAAGTTCCAATTTGATTAAGAAGGAAAAAATGAAAAACCGAACCCAATAATTTTTTGAAAATTAAAAGATCCTTAGTAGTCCACAACTCATTCTTGACCGAAGTAATCCCTACACCAATTAATATATAGAGTCATGCATAGACGAATAACAAATACAAAGACATAAACAAAGCCTTCTGGGATGCACTTCTAGTATGGATATAATAAGTGCTAGAAATGACTAATAGTGGTTTTAGACAATAAATAACTTTAGCAAATTTTATTTAAGTTATCTACAACAAATCCAAACAAAGAACCATGAACATTGGAAATCTAAGGTGATAGTCATCACAAATAGAACAATTGCAAAGTTACATATATTAAGATTAGAAAGTTAATTACATGTAGACCTATAAAAGAAGAAACCCAACTTGTTAACTTGGGAACCGATGAAAAACCTAAGATGATACAAGTGGGCAATACCCTAACCTCCTCTGAGAAAGATGCATTAGTGGCCCTGCTGACAGAATTCAAAGAGGTATTTGCTTGGTCATATGAAGACATGCCTAGGATTGATACAGACATAGTGCAACATTGCATTCCAACAGATCCAACCATGAAGCCAGTCAAGTGGAAGTTGAGAAGAATGAAGCCTGAATGGACTCTCAAGATCAAAGAAGAAGTCGAGAAATAGTACAATGCAGGATTTTTAAGAGTGGTCAACCACCCAAGATGGTTAGCTAATGTGGTTCCGGTGCCTAAGAAGGATGAGAAAGTGAGAATGTGTGTAGACTTCCGAGATCTTAATAAGGTTAGCCCGAAAGATGATTTTCCCTTGCCTCACATTGACATCTTGGTTAATAACACAGTGGGACATGCCTTGTTGTCATTTATGAATGGTTTTTCGGGATACAATCAAATAAAGATGGCTCTAGAAGATATGGAGAAGACCTCCTTCATTACTCCGTGGGGGACGTATCGCTACAAGGTCATGCCATTTGGCTTTAAGAATGCTGGTGCTACTTACCAGCATGCCGCCGTTACTTTGTTACATGATTTGATCCACAAAGAAGTAGAAGTTTATTTGGATGAAATGATAGTGAAGTCTAAAGACCGTGAAGGGCACATACCAGCTTTTTGGAAGTTCTTTGAAAGAATCCAATTTTATAAGTTGCGGTTGAATCCGAAGAAGTGTACTTTTGGTGTAACATCCGGAAGTGCACTTTTGCCATTATTGTTGTATCTCACAACTACAGATACAACAATGGGGGCTTTGCTTGCTCAGTACCTAGAGGAGTCTAGGAAGGAGAATGCAATCTACTACATTAGTAAGAAGATGCTAGCCTATAAGGAGAAGTATTTTGCACTTGAGAAGACTTGTGTAGCACTTGTATGGGCAACTCACAAACTTAGACATTATATGCTTGCTTTCAAAGTCTTGTTGATTGCAAGAATGGATCCTTTAAAATATCTAATGGAAAAGCCTGTGCAAGATGGGAAGACAACTAAATGGGTTTTGCTTCTGTTAGAATTCGATATTAAATATGTGACTCAGAAATTTGTGAAGGGGAGATCAATTGTTGATCACTTAGCCCACTGTTCACCTGGAGAAGCTGAAGAGATCCAAGGAGACTTTCTAGATAAGGATATTATAGGGATAGCGCTAGAATCATGGAAGATGTATTTTGATGGAGCAACTAATCAAAATGGAAGTGACATTGCAGTTCTCTTAATTTCTCCAAAAGGGACACACATCCCATTTTCTGGTAGACTCAACCTCCCTGCCACTAATAATGCCACTGAATACAAAGCTTGCATTATGGGGTTATAAGCGGCCCTAGGCCTTGGAGTGAAGGAGTTGAAAGTATATGGTGACTCAACCTTGATAATTTCTCAGATTCAGAACAAATGGAAGATCAAGGAAGAAAGGCTAAGGCCTTATCATGAATGTCTTCAAAAATGGGCCTTGAAATTTAGTAAGATCCAGTACCAATATGTGCCAAGAATGCAAAATCAGATTGCAGATGCTCTAGCAACATTGGCATCCATGATGGATGGACCTAAGGAAGAAGAAGCTAGACCAATAGTGGTGGAACAAAAAAAAGAGCCAGCTTATTGTATGTCAATAGAAGAAGATGAGGAAAAGAATGGAGAAGGTAAATGGTATTTAGACATCTTACAATACCTTAAGGATGGTATATACCCAAAGTCTACAGACAAGAATGGCCAATGGACCATCAGAAGGTTGTCCACTAATTATATTATTTGTGGGGAGAGGCTTTACAGAAGATCATATGACCAAGGAAGCACAGCAAATAATTGAAGAGGTTCATGAGTCAAGTTATGGGCCATATATGAATCCACACATGTTGTCATGAAAAATAATGAGGCAAGGTTATTACTGGACTACTATAAAAGCAAATTGTGCAGCTCATGTTCAGAAGTACCCTCATTGCTAAGTCCATGGAGATCTGAAGCACATGCCACCTTTGCCATTGCATACCATGACTTCACCCTGGCCGTTCTCTACAAGGGGAATAGATATTATTGGGAAGATTCACCTAACAGCATCCAATGGCCATGAATTCATACTTGTTGCTATTGATTATTTCACCAAATAGGTAGAAGTTGCCTCCTACAAGGTTTTGAACTAAAAGAAAGTTGCTCAATTTATTCAGACCAATTTATGGGGTACCACATGAAATTATCTCTGACAATGGGCTGCATTTTAAGGAAAAAACAGAGAAGCCACTTTGACAGTTCAATATTCAACACCACAAATCCTCACCCTACCATCCTCAGACTAATGGAGCAGTTGAGGCTACAAACAAAAGCATAGGGAGAATTCTGAAGAAAAGCACTAAGAACTACAAGGATTGGCATCTACAATTACCCTATGCACTTTGGGGGTATAGAACATCAATTCAATCTTTCACAGGAACCACACCTTATTCATTGGTGTATGGGATGGAAGTAGTCCTTCCCATTGAAATAAGTGTTTGTTCATTGAGAACGGTATTGGAGAGTGAAATTCCTGAATTAGATTGGTTGCAAAGTAGATATGACCAATTATGCATGATGGATAAGAACAGACTCAAGGCCCTGTATCACATTCAGGGTTATCAAAGGAGGCTTAGGAAAGCTTTTGACGAGAAAGTAAGAGCTAGAGATTTGAAGTTGGGGGATTTAGTGCTGAAAGAGATCCGAGCCTCGGTTCAAAATACAAACGGGAAGTTCAAGCAAAATTAGGCAGGTCTATATATTATCAAATAGATATACTCTAGGGGAGCAATAAGGTTGATGGACTTAGATGTAAACCCTTTTATTGAGCCAACCAATATGGATCAATTGAAGAAATACCACGTCTGAGGTGGTAGTCTAAAAAAACAATGTCTGAAGTGGTTGTAAATTATGTTATTTCCCTTCCTAGGTTTCCCAAAAAAAAAAAAAAAAACTTGCTATGTTGAAAACCCAAAAGGGCGGTTTAGGCAAAAATTAGGACATAAAAAAAAAAAAAAAGGGGGTAGGTTGAAAACCCGAAAGGGCGATCTATGCAAAAGGAGAGTTAAAAAAAGGAAGAAGAGAGTGAGAGAGCTTGCTAAGTTGAAAACCCAAAAAGGCGACTTAGGAAAAAGTTAAGGCAAATAGAAAAATGAACTATGTAATGACTTGATCTTTTTGCCAAGAAGGTACATAGGCAACCATATATTGGTCTGGTCATAATTTCCCCAAACCCACCATTTACCCATTAAGAAAAAAAAAAAAAATTGTTTTCAAAATCAAACCATTCCATTAAACCATGCCATTACATAGAATTCAAAACCCAAACCCTAAATCAAATCATAAAAAAAGCAAACCCTAAACAAAACCCTACATCTGGAGGTCCTAAGTAATTTCTAAACCTAAGAGTTTCATATCAACTTTTAAAATAGACATGTTCAAAGCCAAAAATAAGAAGATCATCTTTTCTTCAGTCTTTTCTTCTTTGGTTGTTCAATGTTTCCATCTGTGCTAGGTACTTTGTCATCGTTGTCCCTCCTTTTAAACTCATAGTTGTCAGCCTTATGTTTTTCTTGGTTGTCTTTGAGAAATTGTTTTCTCATGGCAACCATGTCAGCCTCCTTGTTTGCAATCTGGTTGACCAACCAGTTAAAGTATTCTGTGGTCACTTGTGAAAGTGAACTTTGACAAAAGATTAATCCACTCGATCAGCCATCTTCAAGCCCAACAACATGTTCCTTATAGAAGTAGGATTTGTGTCCACAGTAGTGAAAGATTTTCTTCCTTTCCACCAGGCGTTCCTTACTCATATTGGAATTGTCTCAAAAGACTATTAGCCTTATAGAAAGTTGCCCTCCTTAACCTGACTATGAAGATATGATTTGATCTAGGGGACCACAACAAAGGAGGTAAACACTTCCACCAATAACAATTCCATCGAATTGAGACACTGGATTTCTTGTTTAGAAATTTCACCCAGTCACTTTCAGTCTGACACTCGGTTTGAGGACAGTCCTACTAAGGAAATTACCAGGACCATAATCAGCAATTGTGGGTGTGGCAATCATTTGTAGTCTTTCCATCAACCATATCTGCAAAGTCAAGGGACTCCCTAGAAAGTTTTGTGACTCTCCACCAAGAAATATAGAATCCAATCCTAAGAGAGTTTCTGCCAAGATCAGAGAAGCAAGATTATCACCATCCTTAATTTGACTCATAATACTTATGACTCATGCATCTACAAAATCGGGCCTTCTAGAGCAAAGCAAAAATTTTCCCACGAAGCAAAGATCTAAGCCAAAATTCTTCTACATGTTGTTAGTCACTTCATGAGTACGTTTGTTAATCAGTCTTGAAACAACTACATGAGGATTCGCCATGTGGCCGTTAATCATGCTACTGGTAATTGAAGTAGAAAGTCCTAGAGCATCAAATAAAATCTCCCTATGTCTGGGATCACAAGAAACTGCTACGAATTTTTTTGCTAGGATCATAACCTAGAATAGCTAAAAATTCTTCAATTGTGGGACAAAGTTTAGTAGTTTTAAATTGGAACACATGGTTTTTAGTATCCTAGAACTTCACGGCAGCATGGAGAAAATCCCACTTGATCTTAACACTCTTCAAAGACTTGATTCCCTCTAGCTTGTAGGCTGTGAAATTGGTCTTAGTGCTAAAATCAAAGCTACGAACCCATCTATTGATATCATAAATGGTTGAATGAGGAAAATTTTGACTTTTAGCCATGGATAACTCTTGCATGTGATTATTTTTTCTTGATAATTTTAATTCAGAGATTTGTTTGTAGGATAAATGCTAAAGTAAGCTACCTCAGTCCTTAACCAGGTGTAATTGACTAGTAAAGTGTTTCATGGTCTCAAATGGAGAAAATATTTAAAATTAAAAAAAAAAAAAAAAACAACTCAAAAACACAAAAAAAAAAAAAAAAAGCGTTGAAAAAGTGCGAGGAATTGCCCCAAGTGCCGATCAACACCTTAAAGAGCCAGTCGGCACTCTAAGAGTGCCAATCGACACTCCCCAAGTGCCGATCGCACCCAGCTTAACCAAGGCCCAATTATCTTGTTTTGTGTTTTGTGGCACTTTATAGGTCCGTTTTGACTTTGTTCTTCACTCAAAAAAAAAAAAAAATGGTTGTGCAGTAAAGTTCTCAAAATTTGCATGGATTGTCAAACTGGGGCATTTAGACATGCTTTGTTCGTTTATTTTCAAAAAAAAAAAAAAAAAAAAAAATCACCTGCATCACTAGTTTCAAAAAAGGAAAAGGAATAAAAATTTATCAAATCAAGATTTTCCAAAGTCATGCATTCATCTCTTAAACTATTGAAAGCGGGCTCAATCTTACACCCTTCTCTGTTACCAAATCATGGATCTTCCAGAGAAGACCAAAGCGAATGAGCTCACTCGATTCGCGTTTGATCCTCCATAATTTCTCATAGACTGATGCAGAAAAGAAGTAACTTAAGGAAACATCGGGTGAATTCGCGACACTCCAGTACCAATGGACGTACCGAAGCCAATCCTTCATCCAGTTCCTGAGCAAAGACCACTCAAGGAAGTCCCGGACTCTTTCTGTTGGAAATAATTCATCAAGAGCCATTTTTTTTTTTTTTTGAGAAAGAAATCTATTCAATTAAAGATCAACAGAAACTTCAGTCAAACAATACAAGATTGGTGGCATCACTATGGATGTCATTTAACCAAATTAATGAAAAAAGGGACTCCCACGCAAGTGAGAGAAAGAGACTGATATAATGAAAGAAGAGAAGACAGAGAGAGTAATATGTCATACATGTAACAGTGAGAATAAATGAGATAAGGCCAAGAAGTCTTAGTGAAATCTAAGTGGCCTATTACAGTGCGACAAATGGCCAAAAAAAACCAAAAGTATATAATATACGAACTTTATACATATAAACACATAAAGACCCAAACACCCATATGACCCATTTTGCCGACTGTGTACGCTATTTACCGCATAAGCAATTTTCGTTTGTGAGTGAACAAATTAATTATTTACTCTCATATGATTATCATATTTATCAGCATTAGCCAAATCCCATCAAAATTACCAAGAAACCAAAATGACCCAATTCCTAATTCTCAAATTTATCCTTAAAAAAAACATCAAAAGACAACAGATTGGGTTTATAATCTGACCTTAGAAACATCCTCAGCAATGTTGAGACCCTCAATCTCAGTGGGGGCTTTCACAGACACAGCCTTGCAGACAATAGAACAACCTGAAAAAGAAGAAGAAGAAGAAGAGAGCTTGTTGCCGTTGCGGCTGATGCTGATGCTTCCAGAAATTCTTGGTGTTCCTAAACAACCTCAAAGAGTTTGTTGTGGTGGGGCCCACCCAGGTGGTTTTTTGTCTCAGAGTACGAGGAGGGTCAGTAACAAAGAGTTCAGATTTGGATTTGATCAGATAAGCAGACGAAGCAGCAGCCATTGTTCTTTTACTTAAGGGTCATCAAATAGCCCATGGCCCACAGCCCAACCCAAAAACTCGACAGCCCACCGGGCTAATGGGCGGCCCGGCCCGTTATTATTGAGGCCCATGGGTAGCCCACTAGCCCAGTGGGTCAGGCCATGGGCTAGTTTTTATGCCCATGGGTACCCGGTGGGCTAGCCTAGTAGCCCAACCCGTTGCCCAGCCCGTTGGCCTAACCCATTAGCCCAACCTAATAACTCATAATTCATAACAAAAATATATAGGAAGTGTATGAATGATTGATCTTGAGATATCATAGAGGAATTTCTCAAGAGAACTCCCTCAACCACTAAGATATCTAAAGTAATTGTGCTAAACTTAGTTTACTAAATATATATTTTTCTAGTATTCTATCAAATTTGAATTAACCATTTGACATTTTTTTTATTAAAGATAAAAATTAAAAAAAAAAACTATTTAAAGCCTTAATAAATAAAAAATTAAATAGGTTTTCATCAACAAAACAAAAAATTAAATAGATTTGAGTGTAAAAAATTTGTAATTAAGTATTAAATTCTTAAATTCTTTCCTTTAAAAAAATAGATTGATTATTTCCTTATTAAAAATTGATTATTTCCTTATAAAAATAATAAAATAATATGCTAACATAAGCCCATGGGTGACCCATTAGGCCCAACCCGATAGCCCAACTCGCTAAAGACAAAATGGGCATTGCCCATGGGCTAGGGTTTCCTCTTTCGGCCCAGCCCGACCCAGCCCATTAACTAGTTAATAGCCTATTATGCCTAGCCCATTGTGCCCATGGGCCAAGTAAAAATGGGCCGGGCCGGCCCGACCCGGCCCATTGACGACCCTTACTTTTACTGCTTTGCTTTGTCTTTCTTTTGGTGTTTGTGTTGTTGACCTCTGCTCTGCCTCTGCTTGCTTTATATAAAAAAAGTGAGACACTTTGTTTTTTTTTTTTGGCAAAAAGACCATCTTGATTCCTATATTTTAGCGTTAAAATCAATTTGGTATTTATATTTTCATAACAATCAATATGATCTAAAAAATTACAGCTAATTTGGTCCCTACCTTAACTTACTTACAAAAATTGCTTATACGACAAACAGAATACACAGTTGGCAAAATTGTCACAGAAATGAATTAGAAAATAATATGAAAATTTTTTTATTAACATTACAAAAATGCCTACTCATCATTTTAATAAATAAAAAATGCTACGTTAGAAAATAAATTAAAAAAAATAAAAATAAAAACCCACAATATATGGCAGGGTACACAGTTGGCAAAATTGTCACGAACGTGGATTAGAAAATAATATTAAAATTTTTTTATTAACATTACAAAAATGCCTATTCATCATTTTAATAATTACAAAAAGCTACGTTAGAAAAAAATAATAATAAAAAAAAGCCCACAACTTTGAAAGCAAAATGAATCTAAAACTGATGATTTTCTTTAATTTTCTTGCAATCCAAACACACATCCAAAATCTGCGAACACCCTAACAGTCCATCAATACACACAAGCTTAGACTTCACCATTCCCATATTCACTCATCCACAACAACTCAATTACAGGATACAAACCCACTAACAATTCATGAAACTAACACTCAAAAATACAAAGAAATTCTACAACAAGCTCAAGAAATTTAGTTGTTTACACGCACCATCTTAAACCCATAAATTAAACCCAATAAAAAAATCCCAATCACAGAAATGGAGAACCCAAGAAATCACGGCACTTGAAGGGGAATAAATAAGATTCACCTCTGATTGTGGCGATGGGTGGTCAATGGCAAAGGGGTGAAGATGGGTGTTATTGCCTTGGGTTACTTGCGGTGAGAACAAAGAAGATAGAGAGCGAGGCTGAGAGAAAGAGTGAGGAGGTTACTTTGGTGGCAGCCTATGGCCGTGAGAGGTAAAGCTTGGTGTCCATGAGGGGTGGAGCTTAGTGTCTCTAGTCATAGTTGTCTGGGTAGTTCGAAGAGGGAGAATGAGCAAGGCAAAGGGAGAGAGAGAGAGAGAGAGAGAGAGAGAGAGGATAGTGGCTAGGAAAAAACAAAGAGAGTCATGGCCTGGAGTGGCAGTGTTGGTGAGGAGTGAACTTGAAAGAGTTTTGCAAATATTTGGATCTTTGTGTGGGATTGGATTGCAAAATGAAAGAAAATTCCAAGTTTTAGTGTTTTAGATTCATTTTATTTTCAGAGTTGTGGTGTTTTTTTTTTTTTTTTTTTTTTTTTGATGTAGAATTTTAAAGTTATTAAAATGGTGAGAATGTCAAGCTTACCAACTGTGCATACCGTTTGTCACATAGGCTGCGTTTGTTTTGGGTGAAAATCACTTTCGGAAATGTTTTTCCGTAATTTCGGGCGTTTGGTTGCACACGGAAAATCAATTTCCGGAAATCCTTTTCAGTTGACCGTGAGTCAAGGGTGAAATGGATTTCCGGTTTTATTTTCACTTCAAATAAAAATTTCCGGAAAACAGAGAAGAGAGCATGAAGAGAAACCCAGCGACCTTCGACCCAGAGAGAGCAGAAACCGACACTCCAAGCCCAGAGCCCATCGCCGGCGACCTTCGACCCACGACCCACTAGTCGCACCGTGTCGGCGAGACCCAGCCAGTCCCACTGTGCCAACGAGACAAGCGAGTCGCACTGCAACGATCCGATTGAACCCAGTGGCTTAACCGCAACGATCTAACGAATTTGATGATTTTTTCCTTTGGTTTTGTTTTTTTGTGGCTTTTGATTGCCGGAGTTTGCTGTCATGGGTTGAAATGGAGTTTTGGTGGGGTGTGGTGTTGGGATTTGGCTGTGATTTTAAAATTTTTTGTAATAAAATTTGTTTGGATGCTGAAAAAATAGGTGAGAAAATGTGAAAAATGTGTAGGAAAATAGCATTTTCATAATAGAACCAAACACATGAAAATATTTTCCACAACAATTTTCATAATACAACCAAACACTTAAAAATATTTTCCTTTTCCAGAAAATAGCATTTCCGGAAAATAAGTATTTTCCGAAAAAATATTTACTGGAACAAACGGACCCATAAACAATTTCCATTAGTGAGTTAATAGTATGAACCAAATTAACTGCAATTTGAAATGTAGGGACCAAATTAATTATTACGAAAATGTAAAGAACAAATTGACTATAACACCAAAATGTAGAAAAAAAATAGTGTTTTCCCTTTTTCTTTTTTCTTTTTTAACCAGAAAAAGTGAGCCACTCTTTTAAAAATCAAGACTTTAATGCGAATGCTAATACATTCAATCTTGGAATGTTGTTGAGTTGTTGTGGGTGTGGCAAAGGAGTAGATTCCTCGGTAATTTATCAAAAAAACGACCAGATTCCTCGGTACAAAAGCTCCATGCCTCCATCTCACTATTTTTATTTTTTAATATTCCCTCCATCACAATGTACCACAAATTTTCTTTTTTTTTATTTATAATATAATATATCTTTTTTTTTTTTTAGAATACTAGTTATTTCAACGTACACAAGAAGAGAGTGGAGAAGATCTTTATTTTAAGTTCTAACATAACTGTTTTTGGCATTTACTTATATATAACAAACTTTATCTTCTAAAAACCAAAAAAAAAAAAAATTATATATTTTATAATTGATGAAATATAAAGTTGCAAAAAAAAAAAAGAATTGACACATATACTTTTGAGTATGGATATGAGCATGACATTTATTTTGTACTTGTTAAAAGAATTAAGATCAATGTTATTATGAGTTGTGTATTTAAGAGTTAGACTCTTTTGAATATTACATTACTGTCAGTTTCTTTAAAATCTTCATCTCTCTCTCTATGTGTGTGTTAAAATACTTAGTATTCTAAAAAAAAAAAAAGTTCAGCATTATTACTTATTATGACACTTTTGTAATTTTTTCCTTTTTGTAAATGATTAATGTTAAAAACACAATATTTTTATGATTGTTGATATTATATGTTGGCTTTAAATAATATCATTTTCACTTAAAATTATTAGTGACACTATTTTGATTATGTATGAAACACAATATATCACAATAATTTTTTTAATAAAAAATCACTATAGGTCCCCTGAATAATATATAAAAAATATTTCTTTATTCTTATTGCTTTCAACATAATGTAAATATGAAACAACCACGGAGACAGAGGTTTCAACATAATTATATACCATGCTCCATATCAATATGAATATGATGTTCATAATAAAACTACCACCACAACAAAGCCAATAACAAAGCAAGAAAGAAATCCACCTGAATCTGACCCTCCAATCCCCCTAGATAAACCTGAACCTCACAACCTATCGGCAACAACATTAAAAGCCAACACCACAACCCATGAAAATCAACCAATACCCACAACAATAAAACCCATGAAAAAAAAAAAAAAAAAAAAACCCACCACCGGAAAACAAATGAAAAGAAATGTCTCACACAGTGAGAGATCAGTGGCGTGGTGTGGTGTGGTGGATGGTACGACAAGCTCAACGGCACGGCGGGGCATGGTGTGGCGTGGCGTGGCGTGGCATGGTGTGGTGGATGGCACGAAGCTCAACGGCAAGGCGTGGTGGTCAATGTGGTGAGATCAGCGAAGCTGTGAAAGAGGAATAGAGAGGGCTAGACAGAGATGAGATGGTATGGCAGTGTTCTCTCCCTTTTCCTATAAATAAAAATGGGTTAGACTAGACCTAGCAAACGGGTCATCAAAGTCAAAAATGGGTTGGGCTGAAACTAATGGATTTTTTTATTGAGCTTTTATTTTAGGAAAGTATTTTATTGAAGTAAATTTTAAAAGTCTAATCGTTGTTGTGGGGCCAGAAAATCGGGTAGCCTTGGCCCACTCCAAGCCAGGCCCAAATGGCCCACGCCGAGGATGCATGATGGGTCCGAGGATGATCCTGTCCTCGAGCGTCCGAGACCTCGGAAAAACGCGAGGACTACCCTACCAAAGGACTCCTGGAATATCCGAGGAGGAGAGGGCCCGGTGCCACGCGTCGGCAGCAGAAGCACGGCGAAGGAGCAAGCCCTAGGTGAACTGTCACATTTGCATTGAATACGCTCACCTAACCCTCCTAGCCACATTAATGGGGATGTAACCCCTTGACATAGCAACATCGACCAGGGTGAACCACTGGAGCACGGATATGACCTTTGATAGGACGGACGGTCAGGAAGGAGGCCAATAGATGATCAACAGAAGGAAGAAGGAAGTGGGAGAGAGAGATATAAGAAAGGGGAGCAAAGTGAAAAGAGGGGGGTTTTGGGGGGGAAGGAAAAACCTCCTTGGCCATAGGCTGAGGAGCATCCCCCAGTTGTAAATTGGTCTCAATATCTTTCAATAAAAGAAAAGCAGTTGAGGCTTGGTAGAGGCCGGCGAGCGCCTAAACCTTCGATCCACTCTCTAAAAATGTATTGTTGGGGAACTTGGGCCACAAACCCAGACCCTACAATTGGCGCCGTCTGTGGGGAGGATTAGTGCGCTGGCCGGCGCAACAGACGATCGTTCTAAGTAATCATTCTATGGAAGATTGGTGGTTGTGCAAAAAAAAAAAAAAAAAAAAAAAACTACCAAACAAACATTGTAAAAAGATAAAAGTTCGAAACAGAAGATTCAACAGAAACGGAAAGAAACTGCACATTACTTTTTAAAAAAAAGTTACATGTACAAGCAGAGGCTCAGGCAGACGTGCTTTAAAAGCACTACTCTTACAAGTAATCCTACAAACAGAGGCCCAGGTGGGCCTGTTCTAAGACTAGCTGGGGAGAGGGGGCTGAGGCTAGCCTGCTCAAGGCCACCCAACAACTCCTTTCTCGATGCAGCGGAGCTTGAACAAAGCGAGGAGCAGATGCAGGGGCACCGGACGCCCTCCCCCGTGATGTTCCCTTGATTCTCTCCAATCCTCACGAGCGTTGGCCGTTGGAGACGGCAACACTCGAGCACCAGCCATGACATGTGTTCGCGAGTCTCCTCCGTCGGGGGTGCGCTTCGGGGAAAGACATTAGGTACTTCAGCGACATCCTCCTGGCTACCAGGCATGGCACCATCAGTGTTATGCTAGACTCTGCCGCACCGGAAGCCCAGTGGGGGCTGCGGTCACAACGGCCCTTGGCCCGGTGTCCTCACACCCGCCCAAAGCCGCCTCATATCTACCAACTCCGGTCACAATCCTGGCGGGGTTATTGAAAGGGCTAGAGGAATTGAAGGGACGTGTTTCTAACTGTGTTGGAAAGTTCATGGAGTGTGGAGAAACCTTCCCCCCGAAAAGCCTTATATAAAGGAGGAAGACTGGTGGGAATTAATCCACACAGAATTCGAAAAGAGAATTATCAGTAATGCTAATCACAAAGCTACCAAATTCCAAAGGGACCATAGACCGCTGGATTTGTGTTAATTCACGAGGACATTAATGAAGGCACGTCTCGCGCACCGAAACATCAAGCGCGGAGCGTGAACGGCCAAGGGACACCTCGTAAATGAAAAAGATGAGGGACTCGAGCTGGAGGCGAGGTCAACGCCACGTGTAAGATCATAGTTCGACCTAAGGAGGAATCGTCTCCAATAAAGCGGTCCGAGGACAAACCCTTACTTACAGAGAAATGAAAGCGTTAGACAGAACCAAGGCATTGCATGATCCTCGGACTCAAGCCTATGGGGAAACTAACCGCTCAGCTATACCTGGGTACTAGACAGAACCAAGGTATTGCATGGTCCTCGGACTCAAACCTATAGGGAAACTAGATACTTACAGAGAAACGAAAGCGTTAGACAGAACCAAGGCATTGCATGGTCCTCGGACTCAAGCCTATGGGGAAACTAACCGCTCAGCTATACCCGGGTACTAGACAGAACCAAGGTATTGCATGGTCCTCGGACTCAAACCTATGGGGAAACTAGATACTTACAGAGAAATGAAAGCGTTAGACAGAACCAAGGCATTGCATGGTCTTCGGACTCAAGCCTATGGGGAAACTAACCGCTCAGCTATACCTAGGTACTAGACAGAACCAAGGTATTGCATGGTCCTCAGACTCAAACCTATGGGGAAACTAGATACTTATAGAGAAATGGAAGCGTTAGACAGAGCCAAGATATTGCATGGTCCTCAGACTCAGGCCTACAGGGAGACTAACTACAAAATATCCCAAGTTAGGAAAGGATCAAGCCCCGCCTAGCCCTTGAGACATAAGAGGGCTGCCCATGCATACGTTCTCTCTCCTTATCATCGTTACTGGCGCAATTGGCCGACATACAATTCAAGCTAAAATCGTGCCGATCAAAGAAAAAGAGGAAAAGTAGGCAGCGTGTACAAAAATAAGCAATCGAAATAAATAGAAAGGGAAATTAAATTCGCATTACAATAATGAGTCCGTAAAAGTTGCATGGTAAGAGCCACAGTACATAAAGGAGAAGCACAACAAAATAAAATAAAACGACATGAAAGTAGGACGAGCCGAGACACCAGGGAGTCTACTCCTTTTGCTTAGGCTGGACGGGGGCAACCCCTGACCCCTCCGACCCTGGCCTGATGGGACGGCCTGCAAGGGTACGGCGAGAACAGCTACTTCCTCGGTGGTGGGGGTTGGATCATCGGAAGGGATCTCCACTATCTCTTGGGGCACCTCCTCCCTCGAATGCTCCCCCAGTTCAGCAGCCCCCACCTCTTCAACAATTTCCCCAGCCTTAGTGCCATCAGGGGCGGCCTAGCGGATAGTAAGCGGGTAATACACGCTCTCTGCCTTCCATAGGTCGGATGTGGCCTCCACCCCAGCTTGTTTGAGGGCCTCAGCCCAGACCTGGGGGCAGTATCACCTACATACGCCCGGGACTTAAGCTTTATAGAGGGCCTCTACCGCAGCCACCCCATCAGCGTAGGCTGTGGTCTCAGCCTCCTCCTTGGCAGTCAGGGCCATCTCCCTACCATAGTCCGCCTCGTCTTTAGCCTACCGAGCCTGGTCTCTGGCCTATTCGGCCTCCCTTTGGGCCCCCTCGGCCGTTGTCACCTTAGCCCGCAGATCTGCAATCAGATCCCTCGCAGTCTGCAGCTGCTCCTCCGCCTCGCCCAGGCTCCTTGTCTGCTCCTTGGCCTGGTTCTGAGCGCCCTCAAGACCAGACAGTGCACTGTCCCGCTCCCTGGTCACCGCCTTCAAATCCTCTCGGGCCTTGGCGAGGTCGGCCTCGGAATTCTTCAGAGCCCGGGTAGCCTGAAAGCGCCAGTCACGCTCCTGGTTAAGGGCCTTCCTCTGGTCGTTCGCCGCCCCCTCCAACCTAAAGATAGCCTAGACAGCCTGCCAGAATAACCATTGCGCTATAAGCCCAATGAAAGAAAAAGAATGGGAGAAGAGTCAAAGTTATAGCCCTTACCATCCCCACATATCGCTTGAGGCTGAGGAAGACCTGCTCGCTCGTCAAAGAGTTAAGCTCGGCCATGTCTGCCGAGAGCAGCAGGCTCCTCTCCAGCGCGTCGGCCACGTGTGCACTTTCGCCCTCATTGAAGTCCCTGAGGGAGGCATTATCCCTCAAGGGCTCCCCACGGAGCATCGGGGCTGGGAGCCAGGCTTGTGCCTCGGAAGAGGTGGTGTTGACTACCTGCCTCTCCTGGATGTTGTCGCTTATTTTGAGCTGATTGGACAGCCGCAGAGTAGTGTCCTCCTCCTGCGAGGACACCGTCTTATCCTCCATAGGCCTTTTACCCTTATCCTTTTTCTTCTTGGGGCCGGCAGGCACGGACCCAAAGGGTGAACGCGTCTGAGAAGGAGGAGGAGGAAGCTTCTGCTGAGCGGAAGTCGACCTAGTCTTCGGAGGTGGAGTGGGAATTTTCTGTTGGGACTCCCCCGGCTGGCCCTCAATCAGGTCCAGTAAGTTGGCGGTGGGCTTCCTCTTGTAACCCATTCTCGGCCGAGGAGGGGCTTCTGAAGCAAGGAGGTCTGCTTCGGTCAAATTGGGATCACCCAAGTCCCCGGGAGGGTCCTCGGACTGATCAAGCTGAGCGAAAGCGTCAAACGCGTCCCCTTCCCCCTCTAGAGCTTCCTCGGCAGCCTCGACGAACGGTTGGGAAGAGGAGGGGACGGCTAGTGTGACAGCTTCCTGGTCAGAGGGCTCCTCGAGGAACGACAATCCGTCCTCGGTCACAGTAATCCTCTGAAGCCGAAGATCGTTGGCTC
This sequence comes from Quercus suber, assembly GCF_002906115.3. Classification (NCBI taxonomy): domain Eukaryota; kingdom Viridiplantae; phylum Streptophyta; class Magnoliopsida; order Fagales; family Fagaceae; genus Quercus; species Quercus suber. The sequence goes on from NW_027070095.1 coordinate 388,681, forward strand.
GGATGACGTGCTTTGGAACCAGGAACGATTTCTAGGCAGGTTTATACCCCAAAATTATGTGGGCGACCCTAACCTGATTATCGTCCTCGTTTATATACACCGACGCCCTCAGCACCTTCTACAAATCTTCCCGGTTGACCAGATGGAAGTGACGCTCAAAACTGTGCGGGTCTACAAACGGAAAGCACCACCGCGTTAGTAAAAGAAAAGGGGGAAGAAAAAAGATGAGAACTTGAAACCCCTCCTGTTTCCCACTGTCCCACTTAGTATTCCCTCTGTTGTTGGGTAGTGAAGGCCATCGTGCCACTCCCTTGACACGATGAGAAAATCCTCGTTGAATCCCTTGCTGGACTCGGGGAGGCATTGAATGAGCCACACCCTATCGTCTCTCGTCTTCAGGTAATACGACTTGCCCTTAAGAAGCTAAAGGTTGTAACACCAGTTCACGTCGTGGTGGGTCAACCTCAGCCCCATCTTCTCGTTCAGGGTGTCCACACAGCCCAGAATCCTAAAGACGTTTATCCCACACTGGGTGGGGGCCAACCGGAAGTGCGTGAGGTAATCCCTCATTACCGGCCCCATGGAGATCGTCATACCCCCTTCAAGGAAGGCGACAATGGGAATTACCACCTCGCCCTCCTGTCTGTGTATGCGCCAATCCCCGTCCTCACAATATCTCAGACCTACATTGCCAGGAATTCAGTAGTCGGTGATGAATTTCTCCATCGCCTCCTCAGTATCGACGTATTTCTTAAACCTACCCATCCCAGTTGACACCTAAAAGAACTAAGAAAGAACAGGCGAAGTAGAAGAAAGGGTAGAGAGAGAGCTTAGAGAGGGATAGAGCGACTTACTAAAAAGAGGAGGAGCTCCTCGGACAGGCTTTTTGTGCTGGAGGTGCTAGTAAGAGTGTGGCTGAACTCAGGAGGGGCGCACGAGAATTCTTGATTACAAATGGGGAACAGGAAGAAGCGGTTTGTACGGGTATTTATACCCCAAATCGAGGAACCATGCGGGTTTTTCCGCCCATAAATGCGAGACGAACCTCCACCATTGGATGGGTAACGCCTCATTAGACGTGGGGAGTATAGAGCCGCATGAATTTAATGATGGGCACGTTACGTGCTCTGAAACGTCAGCGACGTGCCTTAGGCAGATGAATAGACCCCAGTACTGACCGGGGGGGGGGGGGGTAAGGCCGAGGATGTCAAAATCCTTCTCCCCGCCTGAGGATGCGTGCAGCAAGATTTTGAGGGGCTATTATGGGGCCAGAAAATCGGGTAGCCTTGGCCCACTCCAAGCCAGGCCCAAATGGCCCACGCCGAGGACGCATGATGGGTCCGAGGATGATCATGTCCTCGGGCGTCCGAGACCTCGGAAAAACGCGAGGACCACCCTACCAAAGGACTCCTGGAATATCCGAGGAGGAGAGGGCCCGGTGCCACGCGTTGGCGGCAGAAGCACAGCAAAGGAGCAAGCCCTAGGTGGACTGTCACCTCTACATTGAATATGCTCACCTAACCCTCCTGCTGCATTAATGGGGATATAACCCCTTGACAGAGCAACATCGACCAGGGTGAATCACTAGAGTACGGATATGACCTTTGATGGGACGGACGGTCAGGAAGGAGGCCAATAGATGATCAACAGAAGGAAGAAGGAAGTGGGAGAGAGATATATAAGAAAGGGGAGCAAAGTGAAGAGAGGGGGGTTTTGGGGGGGAAGGAAAAACCTCCTCGGCCATGGGCCGAGGAGCATCCCCAGTTGTAAATTGGTCTCAATATCTTTCAATAAAAGAAAAGCAGTTGAGGCTTGGTAGAGGCCGGCGAGCGCCTAAACCTTCAATTCACTCTCTAAAAATGTATTGTTGGGGAACTTGGGCCGCAAACCCAGACCCTACAGTTGTATTGCATGTTTTTATTAAATCTTTCATATTCGTAAAATTTAAAAAAATCACAGATCAATAACTATGTCATCAAATTAAATGTTTAAATTTCAAGTTTTTGTGATCTAAAATATGTTTAAAAAGTAAGTTTATTAATCGAATAGTAAATAATATCTTATTTGTATATTAGGAACATAAAACTAACGGTTGAATTTTCAAAATTCATATTTAATAAAGAAATATATGAGGAGTTTGAAGGGTTTCTTTCCAAACTAGTTTGAAGAGAAACTTTTTCCTATTTTATCATGTAAAACAATTTTTTTTTCTTTTTGTATTTCTTTCCAAACAAATAAAATCTTAAAAAATTTTAAAAATAAAAATTGAATAATACATTTAAGTGTATTAGTTTATGGGTTTGGTTATCAAATATCCTTAAAGTATTTCTTAGTGGATTATTTTAGGAAAATTTTAATACAAATTTTATGAGAAATAAAATAAAATAAAATAAAAAACTGTCAAAATAATCAGCTTTTTTTTTTCTATAAAATATTTCTTAAACCAATACCTTTAGGCAGTTATGGAGCCAAGAATTTAGGTCGAGGGGGGAAGGGGCAAGTTTAAAAGACGAGATTGAAAGTAAAAAATTAATCTAAAAAATAGTAATCGATAGTAATATATACTAATATAATTGTCAAACACAATCTAACATAAAATGTAAAGTTTAATCTATTTTTTCATACCTAGCTTAATTTACTCAATTGCCCTTGACGATTTTTCATATTTTAAAACAGCCGCATGATTTCTTCATACCCAATAGTGTTGAATATATATTTCTCAATGTATGTGACTAAGCAATCACTTATCCATTGATCTTCTATTCGACTGTGCAATTGATTTTTAATTATGTTCATTGATAAAAAAACTCTATCAATAGTATTTATTGCAACTGGTAAGATCAATGTTAAAATCACTGAGTAAACGAATGGATATAAAACATTATTTTTCATTTCTACCATCTTTTCAGTAAGCTGTCTAATTTCTTTATGTGCTAAAAACTCTACAGTGGACCGCATGTCATGGATGTATGTCTTAAGTTTTTTTTTTTTTGGTTGGTAGAAGGATGTATTTCTCAAGTTGGTTATCCAAAATAATAAGTTGAACTGATGAAAAATCACTTAGATAAAACTGAGCAACCCAAATCAATTTCTCCTTGTTGAATGTTGAAAAAAAGTTATCTAAGTTCAAACATGCAACACAAAGTAACAACCCAGAATTTTTGAAATGACTATTAAGTTCTCAAAGCTGCATATCTATAATAGTATTAAAAAAATAATAAAGAAAAAGCTCCACAAAATAATGATGTGAATTTTTCATGTTTTAATCTTTTCATCATGACAAAGGTTGATATAAATCATCCATATTAGGGACATCAATATTATTTTTCGCAATAAATGCAGAAACCTCTTCAAGTAAAGAGTTTCACCCATCATCTCTCATGACCTATAAATGTTACTATGAAATGTTAACCAACTTCATAGCATTCACAATATCTTGATCTTTTCATTGTAATGCCTTTGACAATTCATTACTTATGACAAGCACACCTTTCATCGAATGTAAATCAAACACGATTCGAATATTTGGAGTAAACCGATTAAGATATTTTTATCTGCTCTTTGAACAGAATCTAAAGCATCTTCTATAATAGTTTCAATCACATTAATTATAGAAGAAAACATATGAATAAGATTAACAAGTGCACCATATTGGGAACTCCAACATGTATCTCCAGGTCTTTTTAGACTCATTTCTTGATTCAAACCACGACCAGTTGAAATTTCATTATTTTTTAGTCATCTATAACTTTAACACTATGTTTTTTCACAAAGAATATCACAACATTTGCATGATTCTCTAATAGGGATGAATCTAGGATTTCAAGCTTGAGGGGATCAGAGTATAAGCCAAAAAAAAAAAAAACTCCAAATAGGCATCCATATAATATTAATAAATTATAAATACACAAAATCATTGTTTCTTAATACATTAAGATGCAATGCAATCATTTACGAACGAAGACAAAAATAATAAATAAATAAATAAAACAAAACAAAATAATGTTGTTTTTAATACTAGGTTGGCTAGTTTTTTTTTTTTTTTTTTTTTTTTGAAGTTAGACTATTCATAGTAGTGATGCTAAAAAATTTAGCTTTTAGCACATTAAAAAGCTACTTTATCTATTTTGTCACCTTATTTTACAATACACCCAACATCAAATGTTCTATTTTATTACACTTCATATAAAATAATATAAACAACTCATTAAAATAATAAAGGAAGAGAGATAATTTGAGTTTCTTTAATTGAATAAAGAGAAATAATCTTAATAAAATATTATATTTTATTTTTGACAACTTACTGCAGTCAATTGGTACTCATACCAGTTTACTATAGTTGCAAAAAATTAACTTTATTTTTTCAAATAACACATGATTTTTTGGTTCTTTTGTGGTAAAATAGCTTTTTTGCTAAAATAAAATTGTCATTGTGAATACTTTTATTGTTTTTGTTAAGTTTTTATGTTGAATAGTATTAGTTGTGCTAGACTGGCTGATTGGGGAGAAAGGGCTTAAGATTTTGGAAGGGAGGCCCAAAAACAAAAATGAAAAATATAATAAGTAAAATAAAATAAAATAAAAATTGGGCTGGGAGGCCTACACCCCTACTTGGGTCTGTCCTTCCTGTGCTCCAACAATAGTGGATACCTTTGTAACTGATATGGGTAAATTCCGTGGTAGACAGATTGAATTAACAAAGTCAGATTTTAGAGACAGTACAATTGGTCCAACAAAGCTAGTTGACAGATTCACGACTCGGACGAAAAGGTAAGGGACGGATAGACATTTTGGGTGAATGGATAGAAAGGAATGGTCCATTGAAGCCACGTGTCACTTTTATGGCATCTACATGGCACCCACATGCATGGGTAGTCTCCAAGGATTCTAGTATGGAAATGTCTTGCGCTTCATGCCCCACCATAATTATGGGAATCCCTGTAAGGAAATCATCCCATAAATTGTGAATATTGATGACGATCTCCCTACAAGGAAAGACCATCTTTGCCAAGAAAATAATTCAGCTCTATACTACTATAAAACCCCAAAACACTTACAAATCAACGTACGTGTAATTCTCCCAACTCTGGCACTTTAGAGTTGTAGAAATTCCCTCTAACTTAACATTTGGAAGGTATTTGGCCATTATTACACCGGTACTCTTTGCAAGGTCTTCTCTGTTTTCTGTTTCACAGGTTCTGTCTAGAGCATGTGAGGACTGTATGGCTCACTGACGATTTTTTGCATCATCAATTGGCGCTATCTGTGCGAAAGTATGAGAAAGCAATAGCAGCCATATTAACACTTCCCAAAAAAGAGTTGTATGTTACTCACTCGTTCGACGGCAACCAACAACAATAACGGAGATGAACCGCTCACTACTGCCCTTGAAAGACACCTAGTCTTAGCCACGGTGTAGAACGCCTTACTAGGCAAAATCACAACTTGGAGGAACAGCTACGCCAGAGGGATGCTGGGCCCAACAATCACAGAGAGGAGCAAGAGGGCACCGCGCCGAAAGGAAGGACCGAAAAGGACCAAAAGGCAGCAATGCCCCAAGCAGACAAAAGTGACAAGATACCAACCATCCATCCGTCGCAAATATGGCACCACCACATATGGTCGCAGAGATGCAGATGATGAAGGAGATGACGGACTTCATGATGAACGCCCTCAACGGGCAAGTGTCAAACGATCTTAATGAGCTGGTTCACTGGACAAACTTGCCATTCACAGCAATCGTCACTTCGTTCCCCCTTTCTGCAAAGTTTTGTATGCCACAGATAGAAGCTTATGATGAATCAAAGGATCCTTTAGATCACCTAGAGTCATTCAAGACCAGCACTTACAAGGTGTGGCAGACGAGATCATGTCCCGGGCCTTCCCAACTATGCTAAAGGGTCCTACAAGGGTGTGGTTCAGCAAATTGACGCTCATCTTCATCAGTACCTTCATGGAGCTGAGCGCATAGTTTGCTCATACTTTATCGAGGGGATACAGGTATAAGAAGTCCACTGCGTGTTTAATGAGCATTAAGTAATGGGAGGATGAGACGTGAGGTCTTACATAACTCGTTTCAACAAGGAAGCCCTCTCGATAAACGAAGCTGATGACAAGATACTTGTTGCTGCATTCACCAATGGTCTATGAAGGGGAAGTTTTTGTTCTCCTTATACAATAATGACCTAAAGACCATGTCAAATGTACTTTATCGAGCTACTAAGTACATGAATGTAGAGGACGCACTATTGGCCTGAGAGGCGAAACCCAAGAAGAGAGAAAGGCAAGAAGATGCATGGCAAGACACAAGATGGAATATGGCTAGGATCGGAGACCGACGGAGGATAGGTGCTCCAAACCCCCCATTGGAAGGTTCATAAGCTTCACCCCACTGATCGCCCTGATTGATCAGGTATTAATGCAGATCAAGGATGATACGACCTTGAGTGGCTTAGCAAATTGAAGGGAGATCCTAACAAGAGGTCCAAAGACAAGTATTTTCTTTTATCGGGATCACGGTCATGACAAATCTGAGTGTTATGACTTGAAGTAATAAATTGAAGCCTTAATCATAAGAGGGAAACTACAACTGTTCGTTAGCAAAGAAAGGGCAAACCCACCACAAGAGCAGGCCGCAAAAAGGGAGAACGAGTGCCTCAGGCCATCCTTAAAGGACATAAGGATGATTGTAAGGGGCACCACAATTTCGATTCATATAGAAAGGCACGTAAAACTTACCTAAGGATGGTTTAGAGTGTCCAGCTGACGAGTTTCGTTCCAAAGATGGCACGAGTCGACAACCCCATGATTGGGTTATTGGAGGAAGATGCTTAACATCTCCACTACCCACATAACAATGCACTCATTGTTAGCATACGGATAGAGGATTACAACACTTACCGGGTCCTAGTTAATAATGGAAGCTTTGTTGATATCCTCTATTATCCAGCGTTCTAGTAGATAGGATCGAAGGAGAACGACTCATACTGGCCAATGCATCCTCGTTGAGTTCGGAAGAATGAGAGTATACCCCATTAGGCGGTCAATTGCCGTGATGGTTGGTGATACTCTCAATAAATCACTAAGGATGTTACATTCCTTGTTTCGACTGTTCGTTTGCTTATAATGCCATATTGGGCCGTCCTACCCTCAATTCGTAGAAGGCCTAATTTCATCCTATCACCTGATGATCAAATTCCTCATCGAGTACGGAGTAGGAGAGGTATGGGAGACAAGGTGGTAGCACGCGAGTGCTACATAGCAATGTTATAAATGGACGACCACTTGCAGACTATAAGCATAAAAGAGAACGGACATTGCAGAGCCCATTGAAGGGTTGGAAGAGATACTTCTCGATAACTCTAAGACCAGAGCAAACGACCTAGGATCGGCACCCTTACCAATCCACTAGTCTGTCGAGCACTCACAATATTCCTAAGAGAAAACTAGGATGTCTTTGCCTGAAGTCATAAAGACATTGCCGGGATTGACCCATCAATCATGGTTCATAAGTTGAATGTATCTCTCTTTTCCCTCTATTCATTAGAAGAAGTGAGTATTTGCCCAAGAACGAGACAAGGCTATAGCAGAAGAGTCCGTAAATTGCAGGATGTTAGTATTCATCAAGGAGGTTATACTACCTGACTGGCCAAAAAACAACATTATTTTGTTTTGTTTTATTTATTTATTTATTATTTTTGTCTTCGTTCGTAAATGATTGCATTGCATCTTAATGTATTAAGAAACAATGATTTTGTGTATTTATAATTTATTAATATTATATGGATGCCTATTTGGAGTTTTTTTTTTTTTTGGCTTATACTCTGATCCCCTCAAGCTTGAAATCCTAGATTCATCCCTATTAGAGAATCATGCAAATGTTGTGATATTCTTTGTGAAAAAACATAGTGTTAAAGTTATAGATGACTAAAAAATAATGAAATTTCAGCTGGTCGTGGTTTGAATCAAGAAATGAGTCTAAAAAGACCTGGAGATACATGTTGGAGTTCCCAATATGGTGCACTTGTTAATCTTATTCATATGTTTTCTTCTGTAATTAATGTGATTGAAACTATTATAGAAGATGCTTTAGATTCTGTTCAAAGAGTAGATAAAAATATCTTAATTGGTTTACTCCAAATATTCGAATCATGTTTCATTTACATTCGATGAAAGGTGTGCTTGTCATAAGTAATGAATTGTCAAAGGCATTACAATGAAAAGATCAAGATATTGTGAATGCTATGAAGTTGGTTAACATTTCATAGTAACGTTTATAGGTCATGAGAGATGATGGGTGAAACTCTTTACTTGAAGAGGTTTCTGCATTTATTGCGAAAAATAATATTGATGTCCCTAATATGGATGATTTATATCAACCTTTGTCATGATGAAAAGCTTAAAACATGAAAAATTCACATCATTATTTTGTGGAGCTTTTTCTTTATTATTTTTTTAATACTATTATAGATATGCAGCTTTGAGAACTTAATAGTCATTTCAAAAATTCTGGGTTGTTACTTTGTGTTGCATGTTTGAACTTAGATAACTTTTTTTCAACATTCAACAAGGAGAAATTGATTTGGGTTGCTCAGTTTTATCTAAGCGATTTTTCATCCGTTCAACTTATTATTTTGGATAACCAACTTGAGAAATACATCCTTCTACCAACCAAAAAAAAAAAAAACTTAAGACATACATCCATGACATGCGGTCCATTGTAGAGTTTTTAGCACTTAAAGAAATTAGACAGCTTACTGAAAAGATGGTAGAAATGAAAAATAATGTTTTATATCCATTCGTTTACTCAGTGATTTTGACATTGATCTTACCAGTTGCAATAAATACTATTGATAGAGTTTTTTTTTTTATCAATGAACATAATTAAAAATCAATTGCACAGTCGAATAGAAGATCAATGGATAAGTGATTGCTTAGTCACATACATTGAGAAAGATATATTCAACACTATTGGGTATGAAGAAATCATGCGGCTGTTTTAAAATATGAAAAATCATCAAGGGCAATTGAGTAAATTAAGCTAGGTATGAAAAAATAGATTAAACTTTACATTTTATGTTAGATTGTGTTTGACAATTATATTAGTATATATTACTATCGATTACTATTTTTTAGATTAATTTTTTACTTTCAATCTTGTCTTTTAAACTTGCCCCTTCCCCCCTCGACCTAAATTCTTGGCTCCATCACTGCCTAAAGGTATTGGTTTTAAGAAATATTTTATAGAAAAAAAATAGCTGATTATTTTGACAGTTTTTTATTTTATTTTATTTTATTTCTCATAAAATTTGTATCAAAATTTTCCTAAAATAATCCATTAAGAAATACTTTAAGGATATTTGATAACCAAACCCATAAACTAATACACTTAAATGTATTATTCAATTTTTATTTTTAAAATTTTTTAAGATTTTATTTGTTTGGAAAGAAATACAAAATGAAAAAAAAAATTGTTTTACATGATAAAATAGGAAAAAGTTTCTCTTCAAACTAGTTTGGAAAAAAACCCTTCAAACTCCTCACATATTTCTTTATTAAATATGAATTTTGAAAATCCAACCGTTAGTTTTATGTTTCTAATATACAAACAAGATATTATTTACTATTCGATTAATAAACTTACTTTTTAAACATATTTTAGATCACAAAAACTTGAAATTTAAACATTCAATTTGATGGCATAGTTATTGATCTGTGATTTTTTTAAATTTTACGAATGTGAAAGATTTAATAAAAACATGCAATACAACGATTAGACTTTTAAAATTTACTTCAATAAAATACTTTCCTAAAATAAAAGCTCAATAAAAAATCCATTAGTTTCAGCCCAACCCATTTTTGACTTTGATGACCCGTTTGCTAGGTCTAGTCTAGCCCATTTTTATTTTTAGGAAAAGGGAGAGAACACTACCATACCATCTCATCTCTGTCTATCCCTCTCTATTCCTCTTTCACAGCTTCGCTGATCTCACCACATTGACCACCACGCCTTGCCGTTGAGCTTCGTGCCATCCACCACTCCACGCCACACCACACCATGCCCCGCCGTGCCGCCGAGCTTGCCGTACCATCCTCCACACCACGCCACACCACACCATGCCCCGCCGTGCCGCCGAGCTTGCCGTACCATCCACCACACCACACCACGCCACTGATCTCTCACTGTGTGAGACATTTCTTTTCATTTGTTTTCCGGTGGTGGGTTTTTTTTTTTTTTTTTTTTTTTTTTCATGGTTTATTGTTGTGGGTATTGGTGATTTTCATGGGTTGTGGTGTTGGCTTTTAATGTTATTGCCGATAGGTTGTGAGGTTCAGGTTTATCTAGGGGGATTGGAGGGTCAGATTCAGGTGGATTTCTTTCTTGCTTTGTTATTGGCTTTGTTGTGGTGGTAGTTTTATTATGAACATCATATTCATATTGATATGGAGCATGGTATATAATTATGTTGAAACCTCTGTCTCCGTGGTTGTTTCATATTTACATTATGTTGAAAGCAATAAGAATAAAGAAATATTTTTTATATAATTATTTAGGGACCTATAGTGATTTTTATAAAAAAAATTATTGTGATATATTGTGTTTCATACATAATCAAAATAGTGTCACTAATAATTTTAAGTGAAAATGATACTATTTAAAGCCAACATATAATATCAACAATCATAAAAATATTGTGTTTTTAACATTAATCATTTACAAAAAGGAAAAAAAATTACAAAAAGTGTAATAATAAGTAATAATGCTGAACTTTTTTTTTTTTTTAGAATACTAAGTATTTTAACACACACATGGAGAGAGAGATGAAGATTTTAAAGAAACTGACAGTAATGTAATATCCAAAAGAGTCTAACTCTTAAATACACAACTCATAATAACATTGATCTTAATTCTTTTAACAAGTACAAAAGTAAATGTCATGCTCATATCCATACTCAAAAGTATATGTGTCAATTCTTTTTTTTTTTTTTTTTTTTGCAACTTTATATTTCATTAATCATAAAATATATAATTTTTTTTTTTTTGGTTTTTTAGAAGATAAAGTTTGGTTATATATAAGTAAATGCCAAAAACAGTTATGTTAGAACTTAAAATAAAGATCTTCTCCACTCTCTTCTTGTGTACGTTGAAATACCTAGTATTCTAAAAAAAAAAAGGATATATTATATTATAAAAAAAAATAATAAGAAAATTAGTGGTACATTGTGATGGAGGGAATATTAAAATAATAAAAATAGTGAGATGGAGGCATGGAGCTTTTGTACCGAGGAATCTGGTCGTTTTTTTGATAAATTACCGAGGAATCTACTCCTTTGCCACACCCACAACAACTCAACAACATTCCAAGATTGAATGTATTAGCATTCACATTAAAGTCTTGATTTTTAAAAGAGTGGCTCACTTTTTCTGGTTAAAAAAAAAAAAAAAAAAAAGGGAAAACACTATTTTTTTTTCTACATTTTGGTGTTATAGTCAATTTGTTCTTTACATTTTCATAATAATTAATTTGGTCCTACATTTTCAAATTGCAGTTAATTTGGTTCATACTATTAACTCACTAACGGAAATTGTTTATGGGTCCGTTTGGTTCCCGTAAATATTTTTCGAAAAATACTTATTTTCCGGAAATGCTATTTTCTGGAAAAGGAAAATATTTTTAAGTGTTTGGTTGTATTATGAAAATTGTTGTGGAAAATATTTTCATGTGTTTGGTTCTATTATGAAAATGCTATTTTCCTACACATTTTTCACATTTTCTCACCTATTTTCTCAGCATCCAAACAAATTTTATTACAAAAAATTCAAAATCACAGCCAAATCCCAACACCACACCCCACCAAAACTCCATTTCAACCCATGGCAGCAAACTCCGGCAATCAAAAGCCACAAAAAAACAAAACCAAAGGAAAAAACCATCAAATTCGTTCAGATCGTTGTGGTCAAGCCACTGGGTTCGATCGGATTGTTGCGGTGCGACTTGCTTGGTCTCGTCGGCGCGGTGCGACTTGTGGGTCTTGCAATGCGACTCGCTAGGTCTCACTGGCGCGGTGCGACTCGTGGGTCTCGCGGTGCGACTCGCTGGGTCTCGCCGACACGGTGCGACTGGTGGGTTCGTGGGTCGAAGGTCACCGGCGATGGGCTCTGGCTTGGAGTGCCGGTTCGTGCTCTCTCTGGGTCGAAGGTCGCTGGGTTTTTCTTCGTGCTCTCTTCTCTGTTTTCTGGAAATTTTTATTTGAAGTGAAAATAAAACCGGAAATCCATTTCACCCTTGACTCACGGTCAACTGAAAAGGATTTCTGGAAAATTGATTTTCCGTGTGCAACCAAACGCCCAAAATTACGGAAAAACATTTTCGGAAGTAATTTTCACCCAAAACAAATGCAGCCTATGTGACAAACGGCATGCATAGTTGGTAAGCTTGACATTCTCACCATTTTAATAACTTTAAAATTCCACATCAAAAAAAAAAAAAAAAAAAAAAAAAACCACAACTCTGAACATAAAATGAATCTAAAACACTAAAACTTGGAATTTTCTTTCATTTTGCAATCCAATCCCACACAAAGATCCAAATATTTGCAAAACTCTTTCAAGTTCACTCCTCACCAACACTGCCACTCCAGGCCATGACTCTCTTTGTTTTTTCCTAGCCACTATCCCCTCTCTCTCTCTCTCTCTCTCTCTCTCTCTTCGAACTACCCAGACAACTATGACTAGAGACACTAAGCTCCACCCCTCACGGACACCAAGCTTTACCTCTCACGGCCATAGGCCGCCACCAAAGTAACCTCCTCACTCTTTCTCTCAGCCTCGCTCTCTATCTTCTTTGTTCTCACCGCAAGTAACCTAAGGCAATAACACCCATCTTCACCCCTTTGCCATTGACCACCCATTGCCACGATCAGAGGTGAATCTTATTTATTCCCCTTCAAGTGCCGTGATTTCTTGGGTTCTCCATTTCTGTGATTGGGATTTTTTATTGGGTTTAATTTATGGGTTTAAGATGGTGCGTGTAAACAACTAAATTTCTTGAGCTTGTTGTAGAATTTCTTTGTATTTTTGAGTGTTGGTTTCGTGAATTGTAGGTGGGTTTGTATCCTGTAATTGAGTTGTTGTGGATGAGTGAATATGGGAATGGTGAAGTCTAAGCTTGTGTGTATTGATGGACTGTCAGGGTGTTCACAGATTTTGGATGTGTGTTTGGATTGCAAGAAAATTAAAGAAAATCATCAGCTTTAGATTCATTTTGCTTTCAGAGTTGTGGGCTTTTTTTTATTATTATTTTTTTCTAACGTAGCATTTTGTAATTATTAAAATGATGAATAGGCATTTTTGTAATGTTAATAAAAAAATTTTAATATTATTTTCTAATCCACGTTCGTGACAATTTTGCCAACTGTGTACCCTGCCATATATTGTGGGTTTTTATTTTTATTTATTTATTTATTTATTTCTAACGTAGCATTTTTTATTTATTAAAATGATGAGTAGGCATTTTTGTAATGTTAATAAAAAAATTTTCATATTATTTTCTAATTCATTTCTGTGACAATTTTGCCAACTGTGTATACTGTTTGTCATATAAGCAATTTTGTAAGTAAATTAAGGTAGGGGCCAAACTAGCTGTAATTTTTGAGATTATATTGATTGTTATGAAAATGTAAATACTAAATTGATTTTAACGCTAAAATATAGGAATCAAGATGGTCTTTTTGCAAAAAAAAAAAAAAAAAA
>NW_027070095.1:402921-407542 GCF_002906115.3 Quercus suber
AAAAAAAAAAAAAAAAAAAAAAAACTGTGCGCTTTCCTAGAGGTAAATGGAAGTAGGAACACATTGGACTGATATTAAAGTTTTAAACTGTACAGCTTTAGTTCAGAGAAGCTGGTTTGCCCGAGAGGTTAAGGGGGAAGACTTAAGATCTTCTGCACATAAGTGCGCATGGGTTCGAACCCCATAGCCAGCATTTTGTTCTTCTTTTACATTTTTCATTAAATTTTAATGGTTTTTTTTGGACATCAATGGATAATTATTAATTAATATATTTCTATCAGCTTACATATTTTACCTCAACAAAATGATACTGCATGATCCATTATAATGTTATTGGATATTTTTGGATGAGCTTTTGATACCACTTGATCCATAAGTGTATATTTACTACTAGGCACTAGTTGATAAATTTTTTTAGACAAGCTTATTTTTTAACTTGTATGTTTGGACACTGTTTATTGTCGAAAATTAAAAACACTGTAGCAAAATAATTTTTAAATATGTGAATAGTGTCGTGAGACCTAGTTTTAAAGAAAAATTTGATGAAATCTGTACTTGTAGGTCCCGTAAATAGTGCACTCTCCACACAAAAAATGCAGCCCATTCACAAACGCAAACGCATTTTGTATCTAAACTAACACTTAGCTAGGGGTAAGTTCATCAAGCCCAAGAGCAGCTCAATGAGCTTAAGAAACCCAAGCATAAGCCATTCTAAAAGAACCCATAATGCAAGCCAGCTTCATCTAATTACAAGATATTAGGGCCAGCATTGCAACAACTAAGAACTAACCCAATTTTGAACCATATCGCAAGCTGAATTATTCAAAGATACTCAAATAAAAAAGGTGCTTGGGACTCATAGTGGAAAAAATTAATCTTTTTTTGCATATTATTATTCTTAATATTTTTGATTTTGTAAAGTTGTGATTTGAAACTATATTTTATTGGCTATATTTGATGACAAAAAGTGTTGTAATTGCATTAATTTTGTTCATTGTATTTTGTGGGATTTTATTGTATTGAGTTTAATTAATATTAAGTTGGTGAAGAATTGAGCATGAATTGAAGAATCAGTGCAGTTTTGCGGCTTGTTTGCAAGAAGTTCGTGAGAAGAGTAAACTGCAAAAAGGCCATGTGAGAAGCACATGTTAGAAGCTGAAGAGTCATGCTAGGCTGTCAATTTCGCGACTGTCTTGCGAGTAGGGCCAACCTGCGAGGTACCTGCGAAACTCTCTGCCTAGAGAATTAGTGATATTAGTTATTTGCGCTATTTTATTCTTGTTCCGCACTTAGCATAAGTAAGAGTAAAAGCTATATAGCCATAACTTTTAATTGGAGGTTTGAACAAACTCTTGTGTTTTAGCACAACTTTTAATTGGGGATCTGAACAAGCTCTTGTGTTTTACACAAATTTGAGCTTTCAGTTTCCAACTTCAGCATCCTCTTTTTCTTTATTCCCAAATAAAATCTCAAAGTCACTATTACAAAATGTAAGCAACCCTATCTAAACAATGCTTGCCTGTTGCAACATATTGCGCTTTTGATTTTAATCTCTATATTTTCGTTGCCTATATCCACAAGAAAATAATTTATATTGAATCATTTCACACAAGAAAGGAATGACCAATGTTTGTTTTGACAAATCTAAAGAACAGAAAAGGGAACTATCTGAATGAATGAATCTCCAAAAAGAACCATATTTTCATCTTCTGTTGGTGACAATAAAAGAGATGTTGAATGCTATTCTTGAGATCATTTTTTGCCAATCACGTTCCACTAAGAGTTGGGGACAAAGGTACCAACATAACCAACCCCTGCAATGAAGAAGGCAAAGGACTGGAGAAAGAGGTAAATGAAGTAACGGTTCTTTCCAAAGTTGAGATCATAGCACCCGCAGAAGAAGAGATAGGCCCCAACACCAAGCTCTAGCAGATGGAGCCTGTTTAAGAAACAGAAAAAAATGTAAACTTCAGATTCTCAATTTTCATACTAGATACAGTTCATTAAATTCTTTTATAACATTGTCTAAGTAAACATTAAAAATGAAGGTGACACATTTTTCTGGAATATCAACTCAATTTTTGAAAATTTGAAACCTAATGCTGTATTTATTGCAGAGCATATTGAGGAAATGAAGAAGGTATTGGAGCTTTAGAACAACTGTTCCAGTTCCAAGTATAAGAAACATATCAACTACATTTTGCTTTCCACTATTTTCTGCATAAACAAAACACGGTTTGACCATCAAAGTATATATACTAGCGCTCCAGTTTCACCTGCACATGTTTACTTTCCTCTAAATAGATTTTCTTCTGAACAGTGAATACCCCACATTGGGCTCAGCTTATTATTTGGATACATAAATAAGATATTACATTAACTTTTACATGTGGATTGGATTGTGTATAATCAACTGACCCATAAAGCCGACCCCAATTTAAATGTGATCAAAGGGCTTAGTTAATCATTTACTCTTACCCTTTATTTATTTATTTATTTTCATATATTTGAAAAGCAACATGTCATTTCACAGTATTAAGATTACTTCTATTTATTAAGTGTTGCAATGCCATTGCTACGTTGAAGACTCCTTTTGACACAGCTCAAAAGCTATGACAATTGTAACTGCATAATGTACACATTGTAACAATGATTCCCAATGCAAGTAATAATACCTTTCTCCAACCCTGAATCGAGGTTTCCTGGGAGCTTTTGCACCTGATTTCATCTTGAGAGCATCTCCCAATTTCTCAGTGACAACCCATTCATTTACTCTCCCTGCCTCGAGCAGACCTATAAGTGTTGCCTTAGTTCGATGCAAAGACATGACATTCTCAAAGAGGATCCAGAACATCAATAGGTGGAACGATCTGTGAGATAACATATAGTTGAAGGTATTAGAAATGAGTATAACAAGTCAAACTAAGACGAAAGCATTATTGCATTATCCTTTTTATAAAGCTAGTAGTTTCTCCAGGATTGCTAGAAAATTAATATTTCAATCAGGTTTGGACTTAGCACAATCCTGCAAAGTAATGACAGCCAATCCATACCCCATAAGAACCACACTATTGGTGAATTTGGACAGGTCAGAAGGCCTGGCCAGTACCAATGCAATCTATAACAGGACATCATGAAAACTTGCTTGCCAAAAGAGAGAATATTGAAGGGGAGAGAAAGACCTTGGAGTTCCAACTGCATTGAGGAGAGTAATTATAGATGGGATGTACACAGAACCCCACTTGGGAACTTCCACCTCAGGAACCAAGACTGTTGCTGGCAAAACAACACAGTAAAAGAAAAATGTGACAGTATGGGCTATGACCTTCCGAACAAAGAAAAAGCTGTAGATCACGTATAACTTCTTCCACAGTGAGACTCTCTGCAATGCATTATAAAATAAATAGTGAGTAGAGACATAGACAAAGAAAAATATATATAAAAAAAAATTGGATTAAGAGGAGGAAAAAGTACAAATTGGCCTTATGTTTCTACATTATTAATTATCACTCTAGACAGAGCAGAAACATATAAGAGAAGCTAAGAAGAAGCATACCTTGTTTCTCACAATCTCCATGGCCATTTTTCGGAAGAGATTAGCAGGGCCACAAGACCATCGGTGCTGCTGATAACGGAAGGCTTTGAAAGTACTAGGTAATTCATTTTTCACCTGAAATATATAAATAAATTAGAATTATATCAACTTTGAAAAGGGAACATAGTAAAAACTTATTACAGGACGATTCCAGAATCATCCCACTTCTATGGAAATGGTGCTTGCTTCTTAAATTATATAGACTTTCGAATTTAAGGAAGGCTTACATGGACCAATGGGTTTGCTTAGTAGAATGAGTTCAAATGATTAGAATCAAATATGCATATTAATATATTTTGAGACAATTTTATTTGCATGGACATCTCTTCTCACGAGACACTTTACCCGTGAGGGTGGGGAAAATAGCATATCTAGGTAATTACAGTGGTACATTATACAAGTTCTGAGAAAAGTGTTGTGTACAGTTTCATTAGAAATCATTCTGTTGTCTAGTAAGAGTTATTCTTTGTAAGCTGGTTCAACATCACGACTCTTTGTGAGAATTTAAACAAAAATATCAGGAATATGTGAGAGAATCTCATCCAATGGGGTTATCCTGAAAGTTGAAAAGGGCTAATTAGGATGTCAGGAAGTTTGCATTGCATCCCAAATACTGCGTTTAACTGTTTATTCACCACATATTCCCCTTTTTCCTAAGGAGACAAACAAAGGACTGGGTGGAAGGTTAATAATTAAATCTAGAGGTCGATAACAGAAGTTATTACTGATCATAATTACTATTAAATTTAATCCAAAGATGATATTAGCCTCTTTATACATAATGAATATTCTATTCTAGAGATTTAGTTCTGTAATTTACCTTTCAATATTTGGGAAGTTATATGTATTCTAAGCAATTACACAAATGGATATTGATCCTTTTATTAAATAATAACAGATATAGCCAAAACAGGCTGCATACAATTAGAGAAGTAGAAACTAAGTGCAAAGGTTTCAATTACAAAATTTATGACATTGTGAGACAACTGTGATATTAAGAAAGATGCTTTTGTCTATCTAGCTCAA